>NC_038249.2:689313-703470 GCF_000004515.6 Glycine max | reverse complement strand
GATATATATATATATATATATATATATATATATATATATATATATATATATATATATATATATTGACATTATGTAAAGGACTTTATCATTGAATTAATAAATGTATAATTTAACCTTTAGGATCATGATCAATTTGTACATATGTGTTATGTTCTAGTCATTGTATATATTATATGCCTTAGTTATTACATTATTACATAACTGTTATTGTATAATTGCTAGTTATATATTTGGTTTCATATGATTGTTGTGGTGTGATTTTGAGAATTATTATTGAATGCATGAAATTAGGGAGTTTGTTGGTAGTTTTTTTAGAAGGGTATTCTTGTACTTTTGTGAGTTGATCATCACCTTATAGGAAGGGATGATGATGTACATATTTTATCATGAGATTATATGATAAATATCTCTATATGCATGGGAAGTCGTTACATGGAAAATGAGCTCATAGACCTTGTGAAGAATTTGATATCTACATTGGTTCCGAGAAGCAAAGAATTGAGTCTTGTAAATCTAGGAATCACTACGTTGTATTTATTATATTTATTTGGATACGTTGAGGTATTTTTTTATTAAAATATTTTATTTATTCAAAATTTCATGGATTATGATTGTTTAATATGATTTTTATTGGCGTCTAAATATATACATATATAATCTTATATTAAATTCATTGCGGATGACATGGTAGATTTTCCGGGTAACCACACTAATGAGAACAACATTATTTGTGAATTCCTGTTAATTGTTTTATTCACGGGGAATTATAATCTCATTATAAGTGTTATTTTTATAGCATGAGAAAGAATTTGTCAAGTTTGAGAAGACTTGAAGACATAGTTTTCTTAGTTACATTTATTTTAGCTTGGTTAGTACTTCAGAATAAGACACCTGACCCAGCCACTTTCCTTATATTTTTAGTGTTAATTTAGTTTAGATACTCATATTATGATGATAATATTTTTACTTATGTAAAGACTTATTTATTTGACTTTATTGATTATAGAAGAGGTATTTTCAAATTATTATAATTTTGAAATTTTATATTCTTTTAGTATGAGTTGTTTTTTTTCCTAATGAAGGGTGTTACGTTTAAAGCTATTAAATTATGAATGATTACTTTTAATTTAATAGAATTTTTTTAATATAAATAGATTTATATAAAAAAATATACACATTTTATAAAAAAAAATATACATTAAACTTACTACTTATATTATATTAATAATAGTAATACTAATAATAAAATTCTCAAAGTATATAGTAATGTTATGTAATTATTTTTTTCATTTAATATATATTTTAATATAAATGAATATAATATAATAAATATATATATCATAATAGTTATAAGCAATTTATGCACTAACAATATGTAAATACATTTTACATTATCATTCAATATAAAATTATTATGTTAAGTAAATATGTTGACTTTTATAATAATTATCTTAAAATTTATGTTTGTCTTATTTTTATTAGTCATTAGTATTTTTTTTACACGATAATGCATAGAAGTTAAACTTTGATGTTAATGCAAATTTTATTATTTTTCTATTTTTATATGCTTTATAAACTAATTTTTTAAAATAATAATAGAAATAAATTTTCAGTGTGTGTGCATGCGCATGCGTAAGTGATTGTGCATCGATTGTGCATCTATGGACTTGTGTGTTAGTCATAAGACACATCAAAACCCTTCAATACTTTGATTTATGCAAATAAATGCTAAGTTTTCTTATTGACATTTGAATTCTTTTAGACAAAAGCTTTATGTGTTTTTGTATGTCTTAATAGACATTAATCCATGGATGTTGAGTCTGTGCATTTATGAATACTTAATGCCAATGATGGATCCAGGAATTTTCCTTAGTGGAGACAAGAAATAGTTTGTAATATTTCTACAAAAAAAATATTTCTAATTTTTACAAAATACAAATAATGTCATGACAAAAGAATAATCCAAAATACTTAAGCTTCTACGGATTATAATTGTCCTTTGTGTATTTTCATTGAAAATCCTATAGTTATTTCATTTGTTTCATTGTCAATACTATAAAAAAATATCTCTCTATGTATATAACCAAACAATTGTTCATTCATTCATCTTCTCCCATATGATTAAGTATTCTATTCTTCACAAAATTAATTACAAAGAAACATCTTGAATGACAAACTCTCTTAATCCCTTTCTTGCTCTATTTGGAAATTGATAAAGAACTTAATTGAACCTTTTAAAACTAAAGGGATCAAATTGAACCTAAAAAATAAATTAGAGGACCAAAATAATAATTAAATCTAAAAATTAAAAGGATAAAATAGTAAAATTCATATCAATTTATTCTCTCTTTTTTTTTCTTATATTTTTATATATTTTTTTAAAAATTATCTTATAAGGACAATATCTATTTTCTATAGGGCTAAATTTTTTTTATTAGACATATATAAATAAATAAATAGTGTGGGTAATTTCCCCCACACCATAATGGATATTTTGATTCTCTTTGCGGATAATAAATATTAGATTCTTCATAGGTTTTGTCCAAAAGTAAGAACATAGTTGTTAAAATCGAATCAGCCCAATCAATTGGACCAGGACTCGATGTCTAGGGTAGTCCAATTAAGGTGCAAGATCGGAAATGCAAGAGATTCAATTTGACCCGGTTGGATTTGATGAAATTTTGTGACTCAAATCGGGTTATGTAGTCGAGAAGTTTTTTTTCCCGTTTCTAATTAAATTGTTAATAGCTAATTATTGATTGATATATAATAAACTCCCATAATATTAGTTTTTTTTTTATCTTGATAACAATATATAATAACTAACCAGGTTGTCTAGTTGATAAGTTTTTTTTTTCGTTCCTAACACATTAAATTGTTAATAGCTAATTATTGAATGATATATAATGTACTCCTATAATATTAGTTTTTTTTTATCTTGATAACAATATATAATAACTAATTATTATCATATTGATATGACATAGCGTAATATTTATGTGTTTTATACATCTTTACCAAACTTATTTATGATCATCCGATAACTTTTGTAATTAGAGAAAAATAAGAGTTTTCTTAGTTATTTAATGATAGTACCCATAAATTAATTTATAGTAATAAATTATTATATAATATTTATAGTTGGATCATGACAATAAACTTAACTTTGGAGTGTAAAAATATGAGTTAATCACATTTTGTTAGGTATATTATATATTTTTTAATTTTTTAATATATATATTGGATCAATAAGTGACCAACCGATGAAAGAAAAACAAGTGATATGATCCATTTTCATAACATTAAGTATGAAAGAGAAATAAGTGGACAAAAAACTACCTACTGCATCAAAAAGGTGTGTCAAAGTTAGTTAAAGAGTACTTAAGTACAAAAAAGTATATATAATTACTAACACAGTATGCAATGCTTTCATCCTTCATTCTACATCGTAAAAACTTTGTAGCAGAAAGTGTTTTAGTTTCTATTGTTCAGGAAACTATTTGATAATTTGTATACTCATGATCATGGCTCTGGCCTTTAAGATTTGGAATAACCGATCAAACAGAATATCATGTTATCCTTATTATCTTGGATGTCTTTTTCGGTTAGTTATGTGATCTATCATGTTCCTGTTCATTATTGAGATATTCATTTAATTGAATTATATATGCAATAATTGCTTAATTTCTTGCTTAGTCGCATTTGTTATTTTTCTTCTGGACTTATTTAAATGTTTCAATTTTCCTTTTATTTAGGAGCTGGAGAGTCAAGGAAGTCCACAATATTTAAACAGGTAAGAAAATGCATTGTTGTCCTTGTTTTTGCTTTGTGTGTACTTGCTATATTGTTGATATTTATTTATTTTGTCTGTAATATGCAGATAAAACTTTGTTTCAAATTGGCTTTGACGAGGCAGAACTAAAAAGCTACTTACCAGTCATGCATGCTAATGTATATCAAACAATAAAAGTACGCTATCCTTGAAAGGGTGTGTTAATTATTTTTCTCTTTAAAATACAAAGTTTGCAGTGTCCACTGCTTATAGTTTGAAAAAGGTTTTTGTGAATCGAGTCTTATTGTGAGTAAAATGTGATCCTTAATATTTACTTGTTGTGTTTACAGTTACTACATGATGGATCAAAGCAGTTTGCCAAGAATGATGTTGATTCTTCAAAGTATGTTATAACCAATGGAAATAAGGTAGTTTATTGTTACCATCTCTATTATTCCTTACTATAGTATGGCCAAGAATTTTGGAATTCGGAATCTTGTTAAACAAAATTTTGTATACAACTATAATCAATTATACACATGCTTCTTTTTTATTTTAATTTTACTTTTAGTGAATTTTTTTTGCTTTCTCAAATTATCAATGAATTTATTAGAAATATAATATAAAACCATTCACATGTCTTTGCCCAACTACTTAAGATTTTGGGATAGTTGGTTCATGACATGATATCAAAGTCTCTATGACCATGGGGTTTATAGTATGATCCTTGTCATCTCCATTCTTCGTATAACAAGTTGAATTTTTGGCACAAGGTAGGTTTCCATGTTCAATGTCCGTACTTCAAGTCCAAATAGCCCAAAATATTTTTGTGAAGTATCCTGTTACAAATTACAAATGTAAAAGTGTGCAATTTAATTTTTGAAAATGTACCAAATATGTTAACGTCCTCATTATTCAACTAAGATCACAGGTCAGAGAAACCAATTTGAATAGTGAGAGTATTTGGTTGAAAGGAACTCCAATGATCATTGGTTTATGTTCTCCTCTTAGGGTCTTTGGTTGATTTTTGCCACAATGCCTTTGTTGACTATTGGCTATTGATGGCTACATAAAGAGAGGAAAAGGAAATCACCCTAGAAAACTAAAGAGGAAAAGAAACTAAAGTATATATATCATGACCAGAGAGTGATTTTGGACCAGGTTGGGGAATTTGCAGATGGTGTAGCTGTTAAAGAGGTCGTGAAGAAACTTTTCGCATATGCAAGGAGTTGATAGATGGGGTTGTTCTTGTAAGCCGTGATTCAATTTGTGCGTCAATAAAAGATTTTCTTTTGCTCGCAAAGTTTGCATTCTAAATCTCTAATGCTGGATATATTCTCCAGATTTATATTTATAACTTCATATATATGATATATACTTCTCTACTCTCTAGTATCTTTTGTGCAAATGTTAGAAAATTCATTGTGTTTTGTCAAATGAAATAAATATATATTCTCTACTCACGAGAAGTGTAGAGATCTTAAACTAATTGTTTCAATACTTTATCAATTTTTCTTTGCCATCAGATGTTCTTGATAGTTGATCAGAAATTTGCAACGTATTTGAATGAGTTAATAATTGAGATTTGCTTGAAGACTTATGAAGCCGAGTCAGCCAAAAATATCAAACTTCAAATTGGTAGCTAGAGAAGTATAATGCATATAATAGCAGGAGGAACTAGAATATCTTGACATACTATTTATAGTTTTTGTGCAATAAAGAATTATCAATTACTTTTTTGTGTTTATACGTATTTGGTTAAGTTTTTGTTTTTTTGTTTTTTCAGTATCATGGTTGAGGTTGGATGAAGGAGATTGGACACAATGGCGGCAGTAGTTGGAAGAACCTGTTTCAGAATTACTTAACACCATATCTATCTTGATCTGTTTCCTATTTATCACCCCAGGTTGATTATAGGGAGGCAAGTGCTATAATTAGATGAATTTGGCTATTAACTTTACCTTATACTTTTAGAAGCTGTTGCTTTGTTGTTGGCATTCTCTCTGTCTCTAGGTGCATAGGTTGTTCAGTTGGAGTTTTTATTGGTCCAAATGTAGCTCTTCTATTCGTATCATCAGAATTCGGGACTTAATTTTACGTAGACCTTTGATTATCTAGTACATTTGATGAAAAGCAGTACATATTCTTTATGACTTAATTTTTTGGGATATGACAAGAATAAAACTTGTTGCAGGATATGTTCGAGAAAAAAAGGAACATATTAGAACCAACAGGAGCACTTGCACTAGCTGGAGCTGAGGCATACTGCAAGCATCATGCGCTCTAGGGGAAAGATATTGTAGTGAAAACCAGAGAAGCACACATGAATTTTGATTTGATAAACTTCGGGTTGTAACTGAACTTGCTAATGTTGGTCGTAAACAAGAGGTTGTGCTGGCAACTGTTATGGCAGAGGAGCCTGGCAGTTTCAAAAAATTTGCGAATTGGTATGTCAGCTACTTTAACACTATTTCTATAAGTGTTCTTCATTTTTTGTACTTATTTTCTATCTTGTATGGCAGGACAGATCAACATCACAGAATTCAAATACAAATATAACTTGAATGAGGCGGTTGTCCTTTGCGGGTGAGATTGCCTGATCATTTTTTCTTTATCCATTGTCAATCAATTTTTAAAAAGCAATATGTTGCGTGAATATTAATATCTCTCTATCCCAATTTATTAGTTTTCATTGACTATCATTTTCTCTAGTGCAAATATTTGTTAATAACTTGTATTATGTCAAGCGGCCCATAGTATTTATTGTCTCAATTGTATTTGCATGCAGTGTTGGGGTTCACATAGTTTCCGAACTAAGAGCAATGCAGGAGAGGATGGAATCTTCTCAGCTCAAAACTTACAATCTCACAGAAAGTGACATGGTGAAAAATCACTTGTGTTACTTGGTATGTTGGCCACAAAATCCTTCATAGTGAAACTTATTGTCACATTAGAGTTTTATCTTGTTAACTTGCGTTGATCTTTATTGAAATTTTTTATCTGAGGTGAAACTCCAATTCTGATTGGAGAACAGTACTAAAAGCACGTAAAGAGTTGTATCTATGTTTTGTCCTTTATGCATTTTCTTTCTTTTTCCTTTGACAAATGCATATCTGATGCGTTGTGGCATTTCATATACTGCAATATATATCTGGACCAGTATGCATCTTCAGAGTTCCCATCATTAATTAATACGCCTCAACAACAAAAAAAGGTATGAACTGTTATAGCCACATGTTCACTTTCTAGACCTTTTATTGCCCTGGGTTTTATTTTATTTTTTTCATTTTCTTTATGCTTATCTAATTTTTCTTCATGGTTGCAGACTATATAGAGCTCACCAGAAGCTTTTTGTATCCATGCATGATAAAGGAATTGGGCCACAAAAAACTCAATTTAGAAGAGATGAAAACTATGGTGATTCTTTAGATTTATGTTTTTCTCGTGCATGGGACCATGGAGAAATGGGGGTGGATGGTATAAGTTCATGTTTTGTGGCTTTGTTCTCAATATTAAACTTTGATGGTACTTTTAGAAAGGGTTTTTACTCTATGGAGATGTTCACTGAGGTGATTCTTTAGATTTATGTCAATGATTGAATGGGCCTTGCATAAATTTTACTCAATAATAAAATGTGTTAAAGATCATAATGTTATTTGTTAGCATTCTTCTTCACGGCTTTGTTCTCAATTAGATTATTATTATTATTATTATTATTATTATTATTATTATTATTATTATTATTATTATTATTATTATTATTATTATTATTCAAAAAACAATATCGGTTGATCTAAGACCAATGTAGAAAATATTTTTATAACATTATTTTTTGCCAAAACCGATGTGGTAAGCACATTTAACATTATTTTTGTCAAAAATCAATGTTGTGTCTGACTTTCAACATCGATTTATTTAAAACCGATATAGAAAGCGCTTCAGAATATACAATTTTGGCCATATTTCTACATTGGTTTCAACCAAAACCTATGTAGATAATAATTTTCAACATCAATTTTTAAATCGATGTTGAAACCCCTTCATAACCAATGTTAAAGCCCTTTTATGTAATAGTGTTACTTTTGAAAAGGTCCCATCAGATCATCTAGAAATGGGCTGAGGTGAGCAACAAGAATCTTTGTAATAACTTTGTAAGCTACATTGCAAAGACTTTTAGGAGGAAGTTCTCTCAAATGAATCAGTTAATCAACTTTCAAAATGAGTACAATAAGAGTTTCCAGAATAGCTAGGTTAGTAAACCATCGCTAGGTTAGCAAACCATCCCTGTAGGCATCTGCCACCATTTTCCAAAGATCATCAATAATAATCAGCCAATATTGCTTATAGAAAAAAAGGCTTAAATCCATCAGGCCCAGGAGCCTTAAAGGATTTCATCCCTATCACAACAAGTCTGACTTCCTCCTTAGTAACTGGGGCAAAAAGAGTTGTACATCCTTCCTCAGGAATATAAGGATGAAGGACTGGATCAACTTGAGAAAGGGCATCATTACGTTTATCAAAGAATTGAATAAGGATTTATAGTAGCTAATAGTTGAAATACAATAAATCACAATAGAAAGAGTGTAACAGCCATAACTTTTAATAAAACAAATAAAAAACTAATAAATAAATAAATAAGTAAAAGTAAATAGGTCATAATTTCTCACTATATAAGTCAAATGTTAACCTAGAGTAGCTTTTAGAAAACACATTATGTTCCTTTCTTCTTATTCTGATGCACAAGAATCCTAACAGAGCAATCGGAGGAGGAGTTCTACAGAGCACCAGAGAAGCCACAATTGCTAACAGAGAACGTTTGAGCGACTACATCGAGGTAAGGGATGAGTTACTCACACTTGGGGATTAAAATGAACATGTATAGGGATCTCTAGAGGATCAATTTTGAATTATTTTGGGTTGTTTCTTAACTTTTTCCCCCCAAATTTATGTTTGTCATTGTGATTGAATTTCACTTTTAAAAATTTGATTTAATTACATATACTGCAAGTTTTGATTTCATGTGAATTATTTTCTTGTTTCAATGTTTTGATTTCAATTTAAATTACATAATAATGATCGTATATGTAGGCACATTATATGAATTGCTTACCCACGTTTCCCGGATGCGTATATGACTGATTTTGAATTATATCTAATCACATAGTGAAATCAGATTTTTTTTAGTAGATACATATATTCCTAAATATTAACGTGTATAGTTATTATTATTATTAGTTATTATTATTATATCACCGAGCATGGATAAAATATTGATGTGTTTTGTTTCTTTTTATTTAATTTTAATCTTAGTTATTTGATTATTGTAAGGTAATATTTTGAGTTGCACACAAAAGTTTGTTGTAAGAATTGAAGCTTGATCATTTTTTTTTTTGGTGAGGGACTTGGTTAAGGAATTCCTCTGTTGAGGTTTGATTTTAATATTTTTGAAAAGAAAGAAGATGAGAAGATTGACACTCACCTTAGTTGAGATGTTTTTTATGTAAATAAAAGCTTTTGAATGTACTAATTAATGGATTTAATTGATTTCATTTGGTTGGTACCTAATAAAGTGGCCATTAATTTTATATAAAGATTTTATAACCACGTCTTTTGTTTTTATTTTGGAAGCGGCAGTTACAAATTCTTCTTTTTAGTTACCTGTTCTAATATTTGTTTAGCAAATACAATTAATAATAAAGTAAGTTTTTTTTAGAGAAAAATATTATATTGTAACTATCAAATACATATGTAAGAAAGCTATCTTTTTTTTTTTTGTATAAACTGATATGTTTAATATTATAAATTAAATATTGTTGTGAAACTATTGTTTATTGCTTTTAAGAAATAAATTAAATAGTGTTGTGAAATTATTAGTTGATTTCCTTTCAGTTATATATGTTATATCTGTATAATAATAAATTAAATATTGTTGTAAAATTATTGCTTAATAATAATTATTTTTATTTTGTTGAATTAATATATTTGAGCATTAAAAAACATTTGGAAGTATAAAAAAATGGTTTGGTACTCTATTTATTTTTGTCTTAGTGTATTCCAAGTATGCACTTTCACTGTGATGTGTAATAATAATAATAAAAAAATAAAAAAAATAAGGTTATAGACATTATTGTTTCATAGTGATTATTGTTGTGACTTTATAGATTAATTGTTGTAGAATTTTTTTTTTATTTTGTTGAATTAATATATTTCAGTTTAATTTATATTTTTTTGTTGTGTCAAGTAAATGTTACTATTGAATGATATCTGTAGGATACATAGGATATGATAAATTATTTTATTATGGAATTGTGATTGGGATTGTGTGTAAGTGACAATTATTTGGTACATAATGGATTGTGAATTACATGCTTGTTGAGATGTTGTATGTTTTGAGTTGTGAGCCATGAATTATGTAATCACACAACTGTAAGACCCTTTAAGGGCAACGAGTTAATGCGTGATGAATTGTAATGAGATCCACTGTGGGAACCCGACGAGTTTAATCACTTGAGGCACACTGAGTTAAAATATAATTTTATATATATATATATATATATATATATATAATTGAGATTTTGAAAACAATTGAGTAGTTGTGTACATTACATAATTTATAGGTAGAGTCTGTGTGTTCAAATGGTTTTTTTGGGTTGGACCTGAATCAGGAGGGAGAGACCCTGACGGACTCTTCGGAGTGTAGACCTTGGGGGTCATCCGGTTTGAGTGCTCCTTTAAGCTGATGCCGATCCCACATGGTTGGAGCATTCTCGCAAAACAGTGTGACCCTGACTAGTCTCCCTATGATTTTACTTAGTGGGAGTGACTTGACTTACCCATTGTGAGGCATGTCCTGTCATGTACTCCTAGGCGTCCGACGAGGCTTTTCACTGAAAAATGGTATCACATTGCATGTAGGCTTGAGTCTAGTGTATTTGTCGCATAACGCTTGTGTTTGACTTTTATTGAGTTAACAATTGTGGTTTGATGTTATTACCTGGAGTGTGTGAATAATGTGTGTGATTTTGTAAAGAAATGTTATTTATATAAATTCATCTTCAAGTATTATATGTTCCAAATACTCTAATATTTCATTATATACGAATGTGATAACTCACTCCCGGTGTGTGTTTGTGTTTGGGCTGATTGCCATTTTGTTTCAGGTGAGTCATCATATAATGAGTTCCATGATAGAGCCGGAGAGACTTAGTTTGTGTGTGTGACATTGGGGCATAGGATTTTACTTCGCATGTTATATTTCCGTAAACAATATAATTGTGTTATGTTTTCTGTTTTAGTTTTTTTTTTATTCATTTAGCATGGACGACCATGTTTTGAGCTGGGATAACTTTTTTATTTTTATTCGAACAATTTCTACTATGTTTTCATTAAGTGAATGCGAACCCTTTATCTTTTGAAATCAATTTAAAGTCAATGTATTTTAAAAAAAAAATCCACATGATCTTATTTCCTTTTATTCGTTATTTGTGAGGGTAGAGGGTATCACAAAGAAGGTTGAATAGTGTGTTGGGTAAACTTATAGTAGGGATTTATATAATAACCAGAGAAAGGGCATCATTATAGTCATCAAAGAATAGGGATTTATAGTACTTGATTGTTGAAATACAATAAATCACATTAGAAGGAGAGTTGAAATACAATAAACTTGGAAATCTTTTTGCATTGGAAGTGATTTTACAATCAAAATGTGTTCTCAGAGAACTATCGTCCAGTGATTAACAAAACAATAATTTAAATAGTAGTTCAATATTAAACTTATGTGCAAAGTTGTGTCAATAATAAGCCTTAAGAAATACTCATAGAAGCTTAAGAAGAGTAGTAGAAACACGTAGTTTATACTAATTCACTCAACCTAGGCTATGTTCAGTTCTCCTTCACAAAACTGTGAAGAGTTTCACTAATCAATATTTGATTATAACAAGTATTCTAACTTGTCACTTCTGGCTTTACAATTATCTAGACCACTACTGCACGACCCTTAGACTCCTTTTGAATCTAAAAACACTCAAGTATTGTTTTCTCGCTATGTCACTCCTAGCTTTCACAAACAATTAATTTGTAGAATCACAAATTCTATCACTCAAAGAGTGTGTTTACAATGAATTATTCTTTAGTACAATGAATTTACTTCGTAAAGGATAAACTCAATAAACATTGTGTTTCACTCAGTAGTATTTCTCCTTGATTCTTTCACTTCTTCTCAGTGTATGAATAATGTTAATCAGTTCTGAGCAAGGCTTTGATACATTTTTTTTATAGGAGAAGGATGATCAAATCATTGTGGGATCTTGTGCATTAAATTTTTTACTATTGTGTATCTTGTTCTTGTGGCACTTGTGGGAAGAAATGGAAATAGCATGGTCATAGCATGTGTGTCATGTTCTTCTCAGCGAGAATGATTGTGAATCAATTCTTTCTAAATCTGTCCTTCACCTTTTAATTTTAAACATTAGGCATTTATAAAGGGAAATATAATATTATTTCATAGAATATACTCTTTATAACAAGATCCTTATACAAAGTGAAATAAATGGTCACTCTTAAGTAATATATCATATTCATTTTTTTAAGTATTGAGGATAGTTGGATGCTCAAAATGATTTAGTATAAAATAAGCTCCAGTGGATGATGATAGTGAACACTTAAGACTAAAAGGATCTTACCTGCTTCAATTGATAAGTCATGTTCACTTACATATAAATCATTAGTCATCATAAATTTATATTTTTGTTTTCATCAAAACTAAGAGATGAGTGGATTGTTTAGTGATGGATCATTTAGTTCTAACACTAGCTTCCTCTTGAAGAATAGCAGGATCTGTGTGCCAAGTTACATCACCAAAAAAGAGCCCGTAGATTTTATTGCTCTTCCTATTGGTTTTTTGGGCTCCCTTCCTATGTGGAGCAAAAGCCCAAATGAGAAGTCTCGTATGTCTAACTTATTTAAGTGGAGAGAGGGGTCAAATTAGAGAGAGTGAGATACAGTGAGAGAGACTCATCTGAGTGGAGAAAACAGTTACAAATCATTGTGATTTTCGCATACTCACTAGAGAGTGTTTTTCAGATTGTAACTGCGGATTCTTTCACCGTTGGATCGGGCTGATTTTTGGACAGCAGTTTCTACACGCGTGATACTTCAAATTGTTTGGTTGGATTGGGAAAAAGATATCTATAGAGAGAGATAAGTGTTTTACATTATCTGCTCTATATTTTGGGGTTTTATCTTCTTGTCTCTATTGTACCAATTGGGGGTTTGTTTTGATTTGATGGTTTGTAGCACAATTTAGTGCACTTATTGGAGATTCTTTTGTATCTTCATTGATTATAGTAGAGTTATTTCTTTGATATGAACGACCCATAGTTTTTATCCTTGCATTGAGGGGTTTTCTGTGTCTATTTTTTTCTTAATTTTTATTTTGTGCTCTATATTTCATTGATGCTACTCACGGGTTCTTATAAGTTTGGAAAAATTTATTTCCACTACTTATTATTCTATTATAGAGTTTCTTATTGTATTGGTCTATTTCCCCATCAGTTACCAGGTCTACTTCAACGGATAAATCATGTCCACTTACATATAAATCATTAGTCATCATAAATTTATATTTTTGTTTTCATCAAAATTAAGAGATGAGTGGATTGTCTAGTGATGGATGATCTAGTTCTAACACTAGCTTCCTCTTGAAGAATAGCACAATTTGTGTGCCAAGTTCCATCAGCAAAGAAGAGCTCGTAGATTTTATTGCACTTCGTGCAACATACTGTATGAGCATGGAAAAAACGAGTGTTTCTATCCCAAAACGAACCCATTTTTCACATGATTTTTTAAACCATACAAATTCTTCTTGGAGAAGAATATCATTATATTCCTCTTGAAGCTTTTTCTCCAGTCTCTTCAGACTCTCTGAGTCGTACCAATCTAGCTTGTGCTGAACCCCCTTAAGGCAAGCCTCAACAGCCTTCTTACTACGAAAAATATTGCCAAAGACTTGTTTGTTGAATTTCAAATCCTCCTTAACAATAGAAAGTTTTCTAGGGATGGTAGGGGCACTTTTAGACCAAGTCTGGCGGACAACAGACTCAAAGACTTTTTGGGTTGCCCAGGCAGCTTGGAATTTGAATGAACGTTTGGGTTGCCCCTTCTAAACAACACCACACCTTAACAGGATGGGGTTATGTTTCAAGTATACCATGCACAAATTCTCAACATAGGCTTTTGGGAAGGGATATGCTAGGTGCACCCAGCAATATTGCTGGTGCACCCAGCAATTCAATGAAAGGTCAATTTTGCCCTTCATTTAAAAAAATAAAAAGCATTTTTTTCCCTCTTTCGGAAGCATTCTCTCTTTTTCACTGAGTCTCTTCCGC